>NC_133299.1:13735657-13775659 GCF_005239225.2 Populus alba | reverse complement strand
GTTTTGAAATATATAAGAGAGATGAAAGCTTGAGAGACATGCATGATTTGCGTGGAAAAGCAAAGAAGAGAAAGAAGCTACCTGGCCTGTGGGAGGGTGCTTGCTGCTGTTGCTGAGAGGTCTAAGTGAGGATGGTGGTCCACGGTGAAGCTGCTGGTGATCCACTTCAGACAGAAAAACAACGGTGAGGAAACAATGAAAACGGAAAAGCAAGCATGTATGTATAATGATGCCAATGCCACATTTATTTAATGCACCACTAAGTCTTAGATTGGCCAGCTTGATGTTATTTAAATAAAACCGGAAAGCATTTAAGACATTGACATCATGATGTCGTTTTTTTCAAACTTGTACAGTGATAATATATTTTATGGGAAAGTGAGTAAGATATTCAACCACATGCATGATATATATTTTGGCAGGAAAAACCGTGGGGAAGCTACAGTGTTTTCCCCAGTGAGGATGGTGGTCCACGGTGAAGCTGCTGGTGATCCACTTCAGACAGAAAAACAACGGTGAGGAAACAATGAAAACGGAAAAGCAAGCATGTATGTATAATGATGCCAATGCCACATTTATTTAATGCACCACTAAGTCTTAGATTGGCCAGCTTGATGTTATTTAAAATAAACCGGAAAGCATTTAAGACATTGACATCATGATGTGTTTTTTTTCAAACTTGTACAGTGATAATATATTTTATGGGAAAGTGAGTAAGATATTTCAACCACATGCATGATATATATTTTTGGCAGGAAAAAACTGTGGGGAAGCTACAGTGTTTTCCCCACGCGTTTTAGAGTTCTTTTAATTAATTAATATTGATTTGAATTGATTTAAATAAGTAAGATTCTCAGGTATTTACATATTTTCCTTATTTAAACAAATAATAGACAGAGTATAATATGAGTATTCTTTAAATCCGGCTTGAGATACAAATTTCTTTTTAATATTTATATTTTACGATTTATATAAAATATAAATATCTCAATCTTTTTATCTATTAAATAATGAAAAAGATACTGGTTTTAATTTTTAATGATATTACTCTATTTTAAATTAATATATGGATACTCATTGTTATTTCTAATAACATTATCCTATTTAAAATTAATATTTACACACATTGAAAAGAAAAGAAAACTAAATTTAATAGTTTCATTAATTACAAATTGTAGCATTTTCCCTTCACAAGAAACAAAAATATCGTGACTTGTATAAAAGAAAAGCTAAAAAAAAGGAAAAGGAGTGGAGTGAAATTGGAGCAAGCACATGAATGTCAAACAGTAATCATTAGTAACCACTCAACTCATATATTTGTATTTAAGTCAAGTTGATTGTTTTTAAAATATTTTTATTTAAAAATATTTTTAATATAATATATTATAAATTTAAAAATATTAAAAAATTAAATTTGAAATTAAGGTATTTGTTCTTTTTGTGATTTCAAGTTTGAGTTTTATAATTACTAATATAATGATTATTGATGGATTATATAATTATTAATTTTAAAATATGATAGATTAATTCACATAAAAAATTTAAAAAAACACCTATCCACCGGAACCGTCATTCACTCCCATCCATTCCCGTCCCAAGAGGCAAAATTTGTCCTTTTATTGGCCATGTGTTTGACTTAACATTAATAAATACACTGTTAGGTTTGTATTTTTTTCTAGAAATTTCACAACACTCGAACTGAAAAGAGAAACGGGAGGAAAAAAAAAACAAAAAAAACAGAAGAGATTTTTTATATTTTTTGATGGGACTTAATATAATCTCTCAACATAAATATCAGTAATTAGTTAATTTT
This sequence comes from Populus alba, assembly GCF_005239225.2. Taxonomy (NCBI): domain Eukaryota; kingdom Viridiplantae; phylum Streptophyta; class Magnoliopsida; order Malpighiales; family Salicaceae; genus Populus; species Populus alba. Next base: position 13,773,846 of record NC_133299.1, on the reverse strand, counting down.
CTTTTTATATTGATTTTTTCCACAAAATAATAGTAATTAATTATTTTTCTTGATCCTACTATTAATCCACAAACATAAACCACCATTGAATTCACCCCTGAAATATCTCCCCTAAACCGCCCCTAGTATCCCTTCTCCCCTCTCTCAATATTCCCCTATAAAATCCTCGCCTCTCCCATCTCCTCTCCCATAATCAAACAAAAATAAATTCTTCCGCTCAATTTCATACTAAATTAACCTCTTCAAAATCCTTTCCAAAACAAAAGCCATCCTTTGGAATTTACAAATATATATATTTCTTTAATTTCATCCTTTTCTCTCTACAATTGGCTATTTATTTCTCTTCCATTTTCTCTTTTATTTCCAACAAAAAAAAATATATATAAAAAAAGACTCTTTCTTTCAACATGGACACCAAGATAGGATCTCTTGACACCTGCCGACCAACCAGCAACGACATGATCAACCCGACAAACGGCGCCGTAGCGGCTATCCAAAGCTCGGTCTCACCCACCATGATCAACGCATCCGAGTCGACTCTGGGTCGCCACCTCGCTCGCCGACTCGTCCAAATTGGTGTCACTGACGTTTTCTCCGTCCCCGGTGACTTCAACCTCACCCTTCTCGACCACTTGATCGCTGAGCCCGAGCTCAACCTTGTTGGTTGCTGTAACGAGCTCAACGCCGGCTACGCTGCGGATGGATACGCCCGGTCGCGTGGTGTTGGCGCTTGTGTTGTCACGTTCACTGTTGGGGGACTCAGTGTGCTGAATGCTATTGCTGGTGCTTACAGTGAGAATTTGCCTGTCATATGCATTGTTGGTGGGCCCAACTCCAATGATTATGGAACTAACAGGATTCTGCACCACACCATTGGCTTGCCTGACTTTAGCCAGGAGCTTGCATGTTTCCAGACTGTTACTTGTTTTCAGGTAAGTTATTTTAAATAACTTTAAAATCTTTTAGAATATAGAAACGTTGTAGGATCATCATCTTTAGGATCTGTTTTCTTTTTCAAAAGTGTTTTTAAAAAGAATTTAATTTTTTTTATGTCTATAGATTTTGATAAGCTGGTTTAAAAAATAATTCTTTAAAAATAAAAAAAATATTATTTTATATATTTATAAGTAAAAATATTTCCAAAAACAATCACAATTATTAACATTAAATATATTCACTTGTGAACCCTACAATTCCAGCGTTTTTTTGTTTTTGTGGGGATCTGGTGATTATTGATTAATGGTATACGGGGTTTGATTGTTTTCGTAGGCTGTGGTGAATAATTTGGAGGATGCACATGAGCTGATAGACACTGCTATTTCAACTGCTCTGAAAGAAAGCAAGCCTGTTTATATCAGTATTAGCTGTAACCTGTCAGCAATCCCTCATCCAACGTTTAGCCGTGAGCCGGTTCCTTTCTCGCTCACCCCCAAGTAATTTCTTCGGATTCTTGATTGATCTTTGTTTATAATTAAGTCTTTTTAGTAATAGGGAACAATTATGAGGATTGGATACTTAGGTGTTGTATTGATTTTTGTTTTACAGATTGAGTAACAAATTGGGTTTAGAGGCTGCAGTGGAAGCGGCTGCCGAGTTCTTGAACAAGGCAGTGAAACCAGTTTTGGTGGGTGGGCCTAAACTCAGACCCGCACATGCAGGCGAGGCATTTGTGGAGTTAGCTGATGCTTCTGGTTATGCGCTTGCAATTATGCCTTCGGCTAAAGGGCTTGTGCCAGAGCATCATCCACATTTCATCGGGACTTATTGGGGTGCAGTGAGCACTGCATTTTGTGCAGAGATCGTGGAGTCTGCAGATGCTTACTTGTTTGCTGGACCAATTTTCAATGATTATAGTTCTGTTGGGTATTCTCTCCTTCTCAAGAAGGAGAAGGCGATTATTGTGCAGCCTGATCGTGTGGTGATTGCAAATGGACCTGCATTTGGGTGTATTCTGATGAAGGATTTCTTAAGTGCCCTTGCTAAGAGGCTCAAGTGCAATACTACTGCTTATGATAATTACCACAGGATTTTTGTTCCCGAGGGACAGCCTTTGAGGGGTGCTCCCAAAGAACCTTTGAGGGTTAATGTTCTGTTCCAACATATACAGAAGATGCTGTCTAGTGAAACTGCTGTGATTGCTGAGACTGGAGACTCATGGTTTAACTGCCAGAAGCTGAAATTGCCTAGGGGATGCGGGTAAGCAGTTGAGAATTTGGTATGTGATGTTTATAGTAATTAAATTTGAGTCCATAAATTTAATGTGTATGTGAATTTGGATTTGAAGGTACGAGTTCCAAATGCAATATGGATCAATTGGTTGGTCAGTTGGTGCAACTCTTGGGTATGCTCAGGCTGTGCCAGAGAAGCGTGTGATTTCTTTCATTGGAGATGGTAGCTTTCAGGTAGACAACCAGAAATACTACCCAGAACTCTGTTTTTTTAACTCCTTTGCTAACATTTCAGATTTTGACATATCCAAATCCTCATCCTTTCGTGAAATTATTATTTGTAGCTTGTCAAATTTATTGTTGGTTATGAATTATGTATGTTTTCTTCTTCTTCCGGAGTATGATATTCAATACATTGCTTATTGCTCCTTTACTTTCTTATAGGTGACTGCTCAAGACGTGTCAACAATGCTGCGATGTGGACAGAAGACCATCATCTTCCTCATCAACAATGGTGGATACACCATTGAAGTCGAGATCCATGATGGTCCTTACAATGTGATTAAGAACTGGAACTACACTGGCTTGGTTGATGCCATCCACAATGGTGAAGGCAAGTGCTGGACAGCCAAGGTGAGCTTGTGAACTAAGTTCATTTGCTTCAATGCATTAATGTTGTAGTAGTAAAAAACAAGCATCCGACACCGTTTTCTGAATTTGCCCTTTCAGGTATTCTGCGAGGAAGATCTGGTTGAAGCAATTGAGACTGCAACAGGATCAAAGAAGGATAGCTTGTGCTTCATTGAGGTTATTGCTCACAAGGATGATACTAGTAAAGAACTTTTGGAATGGGGTTCTAGGGTCTCTGCTGCCAATAGCCGTCCTCCAAACCCTCAGTAGAGTTTTGCCACAATGGCAATATTTGATGATGCTATGCTTCTTAGTTACACGTTGTCGGGTTTTTGGTTTATTGTTTTCTAGTACTGGAGTTTGTGATCTTGATATGCACTCCGATTTCCTTGTATCCAAAGCTCATTTCCCTTTAATTTCATCTTTCTGATAAGTTTGATTTCGTTATCATCTTTCTCGTCTCCTTGTGACTGCCTTGACACCTTAAAGAGAGCAATAGGGCAAGAAATGACATAACTGAACCGCACTTACCTTTAAGAAACTGTAGAGAGTGGCCATATACATTGTCCGCTACTGCTGCAAAAATCCTCCCTAATTCAGGTGATGGTGTTACTTTTTAGGTCCAAAGACCAATCCCTTGATTGTCACCAGTGGTGGGTCTCACCAGAGACGTGCTAAGGAGCAATCAGCGCAGCATAGGTGGAGCTATTCGAAAGGGACTTCTTTTAAGATGGATTGAAACTTGAAAGGGGCTTCTGAGAGTATATCACATGTATTTATTCTTGACAGGCATTTTGGCCTGTCAAGATTGAATTTTCTTTCATATCAAAGAGTTAAAGATGACGACAGGTTCTTTTGCACTTTTGTTAGTAAACTTGGTCAAAGTTATATCAACTGTACAAGTGAAATATTTAGGGCAAACATGCATTCTTTTGATAGCCACCTTGGCTGCAAGCAGGGGCGGACACAGGGCAAGCTTTGGGGGAGCTTGACACCCCCGAATTTTCGAATTTTTAAAATTTTAATCTTTGATTTTTCAAATTTTTTATAACAGTTGTGCATTTAGCCTCTCCAAAAATGACGAAACCCTAGTTAAAATTTTATAGTTCCACCCTTAGCTGCAAGTGCTGCAAAAATCTAGTGCAAGGTGTGAAAGGGACCTCAGAAAGGTTCATAATTCCAATCCTATTTAGAGCGTGTTTGATAATATGGTAATGGTTATTTTTTAAATAGTTTTTCGTGTCGAAATACATGCCAATGATATTTTTTTTTATTTTTTTAAAAATTATTTTTGATATTAGCACATCAAAACAATCCAAACGATTCAAAAAGTACAAACCGCACTCAATTTTAATAAAAATAAATTTTTTAAAAAAATTTACAAAAACACAAGTGGCAACGCAGAAACAAACGGTCTTTTAATAGTCTTCCCCGATTGCTCGGGGAAGACTTGTGAAAGAGATAGCGGTCCTCGGCTAACTGTGAGTATCTGAATTCTGAGGTGGGAGTGCAATTTAATCCAAGGAATGCAAAATATCCTCCGACAATTTGCCCGGTGACGGTGGAAATCTGGTCTACCTGGGGGGCAGTAGAAAACTACTTGAAAGTGATGGCTGAAAGCTTGTTCTGGCATGCTCCTTGGTTATTACTGTCCCAACTTCAGATTGCCACTACGATTTAAATTTTGGGTATTCAGAGTATGGATTCATCTGTTTTTTTATTAGATAAAAACTTGGGATTTTATCTGCACACATGAAAGCTGGTAGGGGACACCCATCTGGCTGGAAAAGGATAGAAGAAAATGCCTCTCGTGTTTTTTTTCCGATCTTCCAAAACCCATGATGGGTAATTGATGTGGAAAGCACTGTGCTTGCAAAAAAATATCTTTTTTAATGGGTGAGGATTTTTAGATGTTTAAAAATATATTTATGGATGTGGTAGCGGTTTATAATTTAAAAATATATTAAAATTATATATTTTTAATTTTTAAAATTATTTTTAACATTAACATATCAAAATAATTTAAAAAATATATAAAAAAGTTTTAAACAAAAAAATTTCAAATTCTTTAAAAATACGATTTGAATCGTGTTTCAAATATATAATAAATCAGTATTTTTATAGAAAAAATATAATAAATATGGAAAAAAAATATAGCTAATCCTTTGGCGATGGCTGTTTTTCCAACTCCACTTTCACCAAGAAGGATGGGGTTATTTTCTGTTCTCCGGCGAAGTATGTGAACAATTCTTTCAATTTCAGAGTGTCGCCCAATAACCGGATCAATGCGTCCTTCACTTGCACGGGCAGTAAGATCCACACAGAATTGGGCCAATGCAGTTTGCCCCAAAGATTATTTAATCTTAATATGGGATTAGAAAGCAAATAATCTTGTTTAAGTGACATATATGATCAAAATCTGGGGCACGAATTAAGGTGGATTTGTTACCAGACAGCCCTTTGTTTAGATTATGTGCAGTAAAATACCCCACACAGAGTATAGTGCAAAAACATTTTGATTTCTAGTTGTTGGAATCCATTCTTTTACTTTGTTTTTCTAATAGCAATAACCAAAAGTAGTTTAGAACATCAAAGCAACGGCATGCTATAATTTTCATCATAATAAATATGTAAAAGAGTGTTGTATTAAATTTTATAAACATGACTATTTGTTTTTATTTTGATATATAAACAAGACTGTTTATTTTTATTTTAATATGTAATGAATGCTTTGTAAGAGAAATAGTGTTATGTATGTATTGTTTGAGAATGAAAAAAAAATTATAAATCATTTATGTGGATAGTTCAAAATGCATTTTATAATTTATGAATCTTGTTCTCTTGCTTAAATGAGGAGACTATGAGGTTATTTCATCCTAAAAACATTAATAAGATAAATACTCCATACACATGTATTAATAAAAGATAAATATCTTTTAAAATAACATTAATGAGAAACAAATATCTTTAACACATGTACTAAAAGGATGTAAATGTGGTAGGTCATGAAAAATTCTTGTATACCTAGAGATGTAGGTGAAATATACATTTGCCAAGTAAATCTCTTATATTATATACAATAAGCCAAAAAATACCCAACTTAAAAGTAAGATATTTAAAGTCGCTTGACCCATTGGATCTAGACTAAAAATACACAAGTTTAGTAAAAAAATCTCAAGGGATTAAGTGTGAGGCCTAAATCACAAGCCTAAATCTAAACAATGCTTGAGACTAGGCTCAACTCATAATGCATGGGTTCAAAAAGGTTTGACACATGTTGGGCAATGTCCGAGACCAGGCCTCATCTACAATGCCTAGACCCAAGAAGTGTTAGGTTGATTGGTCTAGCTGCTAGACTTAGATAGGGTGTCTAAGTGCCTGTTTGGCACTGCGACAACGGGTAAAGTTGATATACACCGTTGATATTGATGTTTGGTTAGGTTTAAAAATGGAGTTTTCTTTAAGTGGAACCCACCATACTTGTGGTTATGCCTCAAGTTTAACAAAAACAGAAATTCGTTGCTTCTACCCGTGTTCAGTCTGAGCATAGTTAATAAATTCACTCCGCAGAACTATGCAAAGTTGTTAATTCACTTTGCATTGTTCACTTGCAAAGTGAGTTGTGAATTCACTTTGTACTAGTCATTTAAAGTGACCAATGCAAAGTGACTTGTTTGGCTTATCCATTGATAATGGTCGAACTGGATCCAGCTTGAACCTAAATATTTTCCATCAAGTCTGATCCAGTAAAAAAATTATTTTTAAAAATTATTTTTAATTATATTTTATTTGAAAAATTAGTAATTAACATTATTCAATGACATTGCATCAATTAGAAAGAGATTACATGATGGTTTAGCATTTATAGAATTTAATTGTAATCCCAATTTTGTTCCTAATAATATTTTACCTGATTTTGTTGCACGCTCAAAAAACCATAAAAATTATAGTTCTTGTCGGATGAATTTATATAAAGTATTATTTATTTCATGATGTAATAGCAGTAGTTAAATATATAATATTTAAATTAAAAATCATCAACATATATATATATATATATATATATATATATATTAGTTATTTATAACCTTAATTTGAAAAGTATTCTTGTAACCAAACATATTAAACTATTTTTTGTTCAACCTCAATTTCAATCATAGTTTTAACTAAACATATATTTTTTTCAAACCAACCTCAATTAAAAATAATTTTTATAAAATAATTTTTTTCAAATTACAACAATTATCATAATATTGAAGACACTATAAGCATAAGCCTAGAGGGTGCTAGGTGGGATGATTGATGTTAGGCTTTGGTCGCGAGGCCTGGATGCAAGTGGCAACATATACATATAAAAAAGGTTCTACATGTATAAAAGGCGAAGGCCAAGTGGGCCAGGGCTGGTCCCAGGCCTTGCGCAGAACCATGATAGGTCACTGACCTGGCACTGGGCCCAGGCCACGAGCCTGGCCTAAACTCGTTTCCAGATCCCCTCTAGGATCGACATGTTGTAAGAAAAAATGGGTTTGGGGCTAACAAAGAAATTATTTAAAAAAAGAATGATAAGTCATAACCCATCACATCATATCATGTCCTCTAAGAACAAAGACAAAACCTCGAACGCCATGATTGACGCTAGATATCCAAAGTTTATGGAGGAAGTGTTTGATAATAAAATCACCCACCCTACAGTACAACACAGAATACAGGCTCTCATTTTTCGTCAAGCAAGATTTTAACCAGTCCATTGGGGATATTCTTGCAAATTGCTTTGAAACTCTTATGGCTAGGGGTTGTATTTACTTTTACTTGTGTTTCCTAGTGTAGATTCTTGACATGACCTGGGAAACAGGAGAGCTTAAAACTATCATTTGCGAGCAGGTAAAGAGATGGTCTAGAAAACACAGGTTGAGAAGATGAAATAAAGCAAAGGTTACTCTTTCTGGTTATAATCATAAAAACTAGGCCGAAGATTCGATACATTGAAAATACTCCAGTCTTCCCTGAAACTCCCTTACCTTGAAGTGGCAAAGTAAAACTATAGGTGGCTAGCTGCTGCTGCTGCTCGCAAGTGCTAGAATTTCCAAATCATTTCCTTCGAAGAAGTCAAAATTGATATTTTAATCCACAAGCAGAGTTGTGTTCAGGGTCTTCTGCTATGCAAAGCGTTCAAGAATACAAAGGATCGTGTCTTTACCACAATCTCAACGAAGCTGTATCATGTTCTGCTAAATTGACAATCCACACAAGAGTAAAAAGTTAAAACCTCGTTGGTAAGAGCAAAGGTGGCAAAGGCAAATGCAGCAGACACCAAATATAGATATAGATTAAGGAGGGGAAAAAAATGAGAAAAGGTTAGCATCCGTCTCCGAGTTTCCCAAATTCCCCAGTTAAAATTAACAATAAGGATTTAAAGCTGATTGTGTTGCTTGAGGGAGTAAAGACTGCCGTCCAAATCATAAACTTCTACGGCACTGTACAGCTCCATGATGGAAAACACAAACTGCGAAGAAAGCTGTATTTGGTCCCCTATAGCAAAAAGAGTTTCATGTCCTCTTGTAAGTCATCTTTTGCGCCAGAAATGAGAAGTTGGAGCACACCAAAATTTTTGTTGATGCATGATCTATGGATACCTAGGTATCACTCCAATTATGTTTTGGTGCAAGCACTAAACGGCCGTTCTCAAGAAGGGCATGGGGAAAGGGGGCTTGACAGATGCTAATATGTGATTTCAGCCTGGGTATATTAGGGTGTGCACTTCTACATCGGTGGCATCGCAACTCCATTGACAACTGGCAATCTTCAACTTTTATAGTTGCTTTCCCGTGATTCTTGATTTCTTCAATCACATCCACTGAATCTCGAAAAAAGGCAGTATTAAAAGAGTTCCAGTGCTTCTTGTTCTTGAGATGATTGGAATTGAAATCCTGGCTAATCACATGCAAGTGTAATTGTCTCATTGAAGGGACCTGCAAGGAGAGACAGTTCAAGCATGTTAAAAAACCTCCCCTCCTTTTGCAGTTTACAGTTTCAATATCTAAAGCAGTAATGGAGCAGCTTCGGTAGAAAATAAGAATTAGAGTTGAAAAAAAACATAAATAAGGTAAAGGATGAAAATATTTCGCAAGAATATGAAAGATATAAAACAGCCCCAGATTCAGAATGATGTTTTATCTCTTAATTATTGCCACAAGCAGCTCTGTTATTATGTAGTTTTGTCACATTTTTTTATGAATAACACCATCTCTTTTCCCACAATCACATTCCCAGTTCCAACCTCTATTCCTATGTCAAATTATTGTACCTGGCTCCTGTAAATAGAGGTAACATCAGCTAACTACCCCATTTGGCCCGTGTTTATTGCCACTCTGCAACTTATGGCCCTCAATATAAAAATTCTGTCAGACCGTAAGAAAACCCATCAACTTTTCCGAGACAATTTCAGTCTGGCTCTGAGAGTTGCCTTATCTGACTCAATAAAGTCTATTACTGTATAAGCAGAGACCACGGCAGAAAAAGAACAAAGTTAACAAACAACTTCTGAGCTTAAGCACTCATTGCATACCGAGTGGTATCCAAGGCGGAAGACCATTGATGAATCTTCATGCAAGAATTTTTCAGCCCATTTCAAACCCACAGCATGCATTGTCATTAACAACTGAAGGTGTTCTTGATGCACATCTGCAAGACAATCAAGACCTTCATGTTGTGCCAAAACTAGGAGATGCTTGCATGCCTGTGAAAATTAATAGCAATTTTACTAAATAATCATTCACCTTAAAAGAATAGAGAAAGGAGCTAACATTAAAAGGCTTGCCTTTGGATAAAGGTCATTTAGTACAACAACAGCATCTAAAACCTCCAGCAACTTTTCCTTGTGCTTCTCAGGGTGCATGGCGATGTGGTAAAGAGCTTGTGCCCATGAGCCCCAGCTCTTTGATGTCGGTCCTTCTAACTTACTTTTGTCTCCAGTTACCTTTCCATATGTGGAACTAGGAGCAGAAATATCAGCTACAGTTTCATTGTGAGTCCCTTTGCATTTTTTGCTTCTCTCATATACAGAGTCATCATCTCTCTTAATCTTTTGATCACTGTTTGTTAAATGATTCCTGGGACCATGAGAGGGATCTTTCAAATCTGAAGGTGACGATTCAAGTTTTTCACTGATTCTCCTTGGTAATTTTAAACGGGATCTCATAATAGACAGAAATCCAGTAAAAAGTGATGTGTAAGCTTCACGCAGAATGCTGCAACCTTTAGTGTAGTCATTATTCAGAGAATTAGGTCTTTGTGGGTTCATATTTGGCCCAAGAACATGGATGACATGGGATACCCCTTCCCTAGTATACAATGGAGAATCTGAAGGGAGAGGAACAACCACAGCATGTCCAGGGAGAAGAGATTTTGCTCGTTCCTTAGTTGCAGTCTCTAGGGAAGGACCTGCTGCAGCGAAAATTGCAGCATTCACACCTCCACCTCCAGGTTTCAATCGCCTGCAGGGGATTATCTTGTTGATATAATTCATGTGCAAATAAATAACATGATCATACTAATAGTTACACAGACATGCACACACACAGAGAGAAGAACCAGCTAAGCGTCATCAGAGCAAATAAAATCTGGAATCTGAGAAAAATATGTTTAGATGAAAAGTTAATAAATCAGTGGGGAGATTGATGCTTAAGCGTCACATACATGCATCTCAGAAGGTGAACAACTTTGAACCAAAATTTAAAAAGTTTTATTGCATTATACCCATGGACGAAAGATAAGATGACATGTTTGGAGAGATAGAAGTGTCTATTAAAGCCAGGTTCCACATATGCATAAGAGTGCAGTCCAAAAATATAACACATGGCTCACAGCAATTCCCAGCTTTAACATTTCAAGCCTCTATTCAACACCCCATTTGAATCTCTATTTCAACCTTATATTTTAGCTTTTGAAGCCTATACAATCTATTATTTCTTGAACATTCAACATCCAAGAACCACATAAACAGCACAGCATAACTAGATGACAAAGCTTACCAGTTGGAAGCATTAGCTATCGCATTGCAGTGTAAACCTCCTTGCGAATAAAGTCGAGTTATATCTCCCACAAATGTGAAGAACTTTTTTGAGTCAATGTTCCTTTTTTGCAGCTTTAGCCCTGACCAAAGACAGAATCTTTGATCCATGACTCAAGTCCACAAGAACAAGCCTGGCATTTTCAAGCTTATTCACAAATTCTTCAACTTTCTCAACAATGATATCTGATGCTTTCTCATTGTTGAACTGGAAATCAGCTGTCGAAATAGATGGAAATGCTAGAGTGGTAATGTCACCCGCAGATACATCAGCATCAACAGAGCCTTTGGCCATGTCTTCACTCTCTTTTACCTCTTTACTAGCAGCACCTAATAATAAAGACTGTTTAGTTGTTCCTTTGCAGCAGGTATTGTTTGCGTTACTAGCCTGAGGACAGGCAGAATCCTGCACACTATCTGAACATGATCCTAAACTGGAAGGAGCCTCGACTTTCTTCAAGAACTTCATTATACCAAGTTGGATTTTCGCATCTGGATTCTTCTGGCCAAAAACAACCATTTGAAAGGGTATCCAAAGGACCAAGTGCAGAATATGCCTTAATTGTAGCCTCAACATCATTCTCATTATGACAAAACACAATTCGAGCAAACCCTTCATTAAGCTTGGGCAACTCTTTCTTCTGCAACATTCTATTCACAACCGCAGCAGCTTTCCCACCTTGCAAATTTCCCTCATGTCCAGTCCTTTTTACAGATCGCGAAATACAAAGCTGAGCAGGAAGATCAAGCACAACAGCATGAACATCTACTTGTGCGCCACAATCTAACTTCACAAAATCCGAGCGTTGTTCTTTATCCAAATTGCATCTGTCAATAAACAAACTTTTGCCTTCTTTCAACGCAGCCGCTGCTCTCTTTAGACATTGTGGCTTAGTTCCAGCTTTACCATTATTAATAGTGTCCTTCAACAAAAACCCGAAACCCCAAATTGACTAATTATCAATTTAACATCCTGAATTAACGAACTTGAAACCAAACCAAACCCATGTAGACATATTAACAAACAAGTGTGTGATATTAGAAAAGAAACCTGACAAATGCGAGTCCAAGGTCTTAAAGAGGAACCCATTACGTGTTCACAGAAAGTTGACTTGCCACTTCCTGGTGCACCCACTAAAATCACCATCACTGGCTTTCCTTTCTGCTGTTCTTCACCTTTTTAAGCCAAGAAAACGCACAAAAATGTTTGAATTGGGGAACATAACTCAAAGCCCTTGCGAAGAAAGTGAACACATGTTTGAAGAAACGTTACATTACCTTTGTTGTCGATGTCCGTATCAATTTTTTGATGATCAACCGCCATTAGGACGACTTAACCTCCTCTTGTGTCACAACATCAGAATCGGAGTAGTATTCTTGTTGTTTAGGAACTTCCGAGCTACAGTGCTAATAGGAATTTAAAAAAAGGTAATCTTGATCGTTTCTGTACGAGCTACAGTGCTTTTTAGCATGTTTGGATTTGGTCTTTAGCTGCCTTAGTTCTGAACAGGGTTAGTGCGATCCGAGCAGGGGTAAGATGCCTGCATTTGGTTTTTAAACGTTGTTTTACCCAGCTCGGCCATATGGCCTGAGTCACGGGTCAACCTTTAAGTTAACAGTTTAATCCTAATTTTTTTTATTTAAAATAATATTATTTTAAATGATATGTTTTAACATCATTATCAGATAACATGTTAAATTATTAAGTCAACTTCCAATGTGATTAAAAAATAAACTTAGTTCATTCGATTAATGTCAAAGTTTATAGATAAACTTGTCGAGGTTGACCGGATTTAGTAAGAGATTTTGTTTTTAATTTAATCTTTAAATGTTTTTTTAGGTCTTGGAGTATTTTCATGAAAAATGAGAGGAAAGTAAAATAAATAAACAAATGAATGGAAATTAGTTAATTTATGTAAAAGTCCAATAAAATTATTAGCACATTGCCCATGGAAAAGCTCTCTTTTATAACATGATAAAGAGTGTTTAACAATCTATGAATTATTGGTTAAAATGTATATAATCGATGAATAAATTATATAGTGTAAATTAGTCATTAAGAAAGCTGAAGATTTAAGCAACCTTTTTATTAATTAAAATCAGGTTTTCATTCAATTGTTAACCGGTTAAAAACACACGAGAGACATGTCTACGAAGAGAAAGAATGGTTTAGAATTGATTTGTTTAAGAACTAATTGCATTCAATAATTTATTCAAGGATTAATTACATTTAAATCAATAGTTTAGGTGACCATGTTTATAAACATATTCTCGTATGAAAAAAAATATAATTTTTATATGGAAAGGAAATGGCTATCCGACCATTTTTATAATCAAACTTTGTACCCTTCATCTCTAAAACCACATATCTTCATACCATCCACTCCCAGAAGATCTACCTAGCCGAGGAAATAAGCACTTGCTAGACCTCTTAAAGAACCTGGTTAATTGACTGCGCTGAAGAAATGAAAGAATACAGTTTTTTACCAAGGGCAGCTTGTTACTCCTTCTGCCACACATCCTGTAGATGCCAGAATCAAATCCAGGAGGAGGGGGTCAGGTAGAATCTTGGATATAAAATTCAGAAAATGGGGACCTAGAAATCCCTATTTGTTATTGATGAAACATCTGGGACTGCAATTCGAAGCCTCATTAGCTATGAGCAATGCAGAACTGGTTGCAGTCCTGCAATCACTTCAGATGCCCTACTCCTAGACATCCTCATTAACACTAACAAGGACTTGGTTAATCTGATGCACATCTGTTGCTTCTGTTCTACAATCAGCAACGAAGCATACATAGTCCTCTTTGGCAGGAAAAATACTGAATCTAAGCACAGCAATACAGTTTTTCAGTTGCATAAGCACTATCACATTAAAAAAACTACAGCCTACAGTTCGATGCAGCAAACGCTAACTGCAAGTAACAAGAGTAAAATCAAGCAATGCTAGCCACTAGCCATTTACAAAGATGAAGATCAGCCTGCTCCTGACTAAATAGTGCGAAAAAGAGCGAAACATCCTGTTACTTATCAACTCCAGATCAATAACACACAAAATCCCATTACCTAATCATCCCGTCTACAACATCCAATTACCTCAAAACTTCCATGATTTGCATCGCCAAAAATCAACTTGAGCATAACGAGATGACGAAATGAGAGGAGACACAGGATTGCTTATCAACTTGATATCCAAATAACCACACCAAGATTTCATAATCTCTCAGCACAAATCACAATAAAACGCAAAATCAAACCAGGATTGTATTGTCATACCAAATGACACAAACCGAGATGCCATAACCATATCGAAACAATGTGGTTTCACTACTATCTAACCCGCAAACAAAACCCGACAAAAAAAAGAAAGAAAATAATGATAATCACAAGTAGATAATCTTATCAATCCACTCCAATTCCATTTAAGCAGATAAAATCCCAAAGGAAATTATCAAGGAAAGAAACCAAACTCATCAACATTCAAAGAAAACAAATAAATATATCCATAGATAAACCCATCATCTGATTAATCAAAACACTGGGGGAAACTACATAATCCACCGTTTGATTTAAAACACACTAAAAGGAAAGAAGAAGAAAGTAATCCGAAATGAGAAAATCTACTTAGATCTCTGCCTCATCTTTCTACGCTTCCTCTTCAATCTCCTCATACGCTTCTTCTTCCACTGAAAAACGAAAAACGAAAAACTCAAAGATACCAATTAAAAGCAATCAAGTGCACAATGTTTTAGATTAGGCTGCAGAGATTTTGAGGTTACCTTGGCTCTCATGGTGATGGCGGTGGGGACTGTTAAAGCTTTTTGAAGCCCCCAATGAGAAGGAGAAGGAAGACTGATTGCGGGATGGGGTATGGTTTCAAATATATTTATAGCCAAGCCCTAGTGCGGGCCGAGATGGCTCGGCGTGGTTTCATATTCAAGACCCAAAATAGTTTCAAATTCAAGACCAAGAAGCCCAGTTCTAGTTAATTAAATAAAACCCTAAAAAATAAATCTAAGAGGGAAAGTGCAAAATCTAGGTAGGAACTTGCATTGATTCGAATTATCGACATTATGTGATGTCTACGTCTTTATTACAATACAATACACAGTAGAATAAAAAAGAATAGAAAGGCAAATAGGATCCTCCCATCGACTCTCGAGGCTCCAACAGTCAAAATAAATAGGACCCTCCACCATTATTATCGTTGATGTTAAACTTGCGAGAGCTTGATGAAATAATTTGGAATTTGATTGACATCATTTTAAATTGAAGTGATAAGATAATATGTTACTTTTAAAATTATTTTTTTATACTATTTTAAAAAAATCATTATAAATCAAAAGTTTATTATGAACACATTAAATCAAAATCTATATAAAAAAAACATAGCTCAACTAAGATTTTATCAATTTAAATTTGATTATAACAAATGTAAAAAGATGAATTTAGTTCAATTAATTTAAAAAAAAAAAATCATTTATGTTAATTACTTAATCCATACCAACTAATTAAAAGAGATATTTATAACTGTTGTAGTTTAAAATATATTTTTTTTAAAAAATATATTTAAAATAATATTATTTTATTTTTTAAAAATTATTTTTGATATTAATATAATTTTAAAATATTTTTAAAAAATAATTTAAATTTTTTTAAAAAACACCGTGTTGCTAGAAACTGCCAGAATTGAAACCATACTGGCGATGTCAAATCAGCTACAGCACTTGATGACGATGATCCGTGGGCTGCCATTGCTGCTCCTCCGCCTACTAGTAGGGCCAACCCGTTGGTAGCTGGTAGAGGCCGAGGTAAACCTGCTGCTCCAAAATTAGGCGCACAAAGGATAAACCGGACGTCCTCATCCGGGATGTAATTCAGGGACAGAGAACTCGGAGAAGCAAGGATGACAAATGAGTTCTGTAAGAGATTCTTAAGGCGACTGGTTTTGAAATTAAAATGGAACAGATCCTGTTGGCGAGTTATATCTGCTGCTCTTGGCCACAATATTTGATTTGTAATATCATTTTTTTCTACATCGTATTCTTTCTATTTTGTTTCTCCTTTTAAGATAACTGTTACAAGCTTGTTGTTAATGGAATTTTATAAATATAATTGCATTATAAAGATTTTTTTAAAAAATATGTATAGATTTTTATTTGAATTATTTATTTTAAAGTATTAATATTTTATTTTTATCCATTATTTTTTACCTGGCTAAAGTTATTTATATAATTACTTTAAAACAAATTAGAATACTATTTTACTATATAAATTTGTATTGTAATTTTTATATTATAAAAAATATATTTTTAACAATCTTGACAAGACATAAAAAAATAAAAAAGATATAAAGAAAACCTGAATGGTGTAGCTTAACTGAAAGATCTTGCATTTGCTCCCACTCTCTAGAAATTATCAATTCGAATGTCATAAATTTTATGATTATTAGAGACTTACATAATTATTTTCAGAGTGCATGTATAAGTTATTTGAATATTTAATATTAAAAAAGAAGAAAAAGAAGAAGAAAGGCAAAAGGATCCACCCAATGACTCTCTAGCTCCAATAGTCAAAGGCAAATATCCACTCATTATCATTGATGTTAAACTTGCAAGAGGCTTGATGGAATGATTTGGAAATTAATTTTGACATCATTTTAAATTGAAGTGATAAGATTATGAACACTGACTCAACCAGCTCCACTCAATTATCTTGGTCTTTGGCCGTGTTAATTTTAAAATTATTTTTTATATATTATTTAAAAAAACTCATTATAAATTAAAAGTTTTTATTATAAACACACCAAATCAAAATTTATAAAAAAAATAGATCAACTAAAATTTTATCAATTTAAATTGGATTTATTTGATTATAACAAATGTAAAATGATGAATTTAGTTCAATTTATATTAAAATTTATATAAAAAAAATTAATTTATTGGAATTTTTAATCTACATTAATCATTTTAATGTTTGGAAATGAGTTGAAATCATATTTTTAAAAAATTAAAATTTTTTTATTTAAATATAATTTTTTTATTATATTATTTTGATTTATTAACATCAAAAATAATTTTTTAAAATTAAAAAAAATATTATTTTAAAATATTTTAAAATAAGAAAAATTATCATGGCAACTGGTTTTGACATTAAAATGGAATAGATCCTGTTGACGTGAGCTCTATCTTCTGCTGCTCTAGGCCACAATGTTTGATTTGAAATATCATTCTTTTCTGCATCATATTCTTTCTATTTTGTTTCTCCTTTTAATATAACTGTTATCTGCTAGAATAATTTGCAATTTATGTTATGTAGCTAGTAAACTAGTTTCTGCCACAGCTTGTTTTCGTTCCTTTTTATTTTTATATTTTAAAAATATTTTTGAAAAAAATTATTATTTTTTATTTTAAATTTATATTTTTTAGTGTTTTCAATTATTTTAATATACTAATGATTTTAAAAAATAAAAAAAATATTATTTTAATATAATTTTTAATAAAAAACAATTTAAAAAATAACCAATATAACTATCATCACAATACTTATATGGTTAGTTAACGAGTTTTATAAACATAACTGTATTATAAAGAACTTTTAAAAACAATTATGTATAGGTTTTTATTTGAATTATATATACATACATCAAGATTTTATGTTGTTTTTTTTTTTTATTTGACTGAAATTATTTATATAATTAGTTAAATTTTATTACAATTCAATTTTACTATACGAATTTATATTATAAAAAATATATTTTTGATAATCTTGACGAAGATGTATACCACCCTAACACACGGAAAAAAGAATAGAAAGGCAAATAGAATCCTCCCATTAACTCTCTAGGCTCCAATAGTCAAAGCAAACAGGACCCTCCACCATTATTATCGTCGATGTTACTTGCAAGAGGCTTGATGAAATGATTTGGAATTTGATTTTGACATCATTTTAAATTGAAGTGATAAGATAATGTGTTAATTTTAAAACTATTTTTTTATACTATTTCCAAAAAACTCATTATAAATTAAGAGTTTATTATAAACACATTAAATCAAAATCTATAAAAACAAATAGCTCAACTAAATTTTATCAATTTAAATTTGATTTATTTGATTATAACTAATGTAAAACTATGAATTTAGTTCAATTCATTTTAAAATTTATATAAAAAAATAATTTGTTTTAATTACTTAATCCATACCAACTAATTAAAAGAGATATTTATAGCGGTTATAGTTTAAAATATATATATATATTAAAAATATATAATATCAAAAATAATTTTTAAAAATAATAATAAAAAATTTAAATTTTAAAAAACACCTAGAAACTGCCAGAATTGAAACCATACTGGCCTCAATTTTTCTCGGTCCAAAATAGAATGCATTGAAAAGTCTTCAAGTCAAGCGAAAATCACAGCCAAATAGAATCTTTTACTGCATGTTTTAAAGTACGGTACCACGCAAAAGAGAGAAACTTTAAAGCTTCGTTTGATTGCAAGGAAAATTATTTTTTTTAAAAATAAATTTTAGGAAAAATAAATTCTTGAAAAATAAATTATTTTTTTATGTTTAATAATATTATATAAAATAAACTAGAAAATAATTTTTAGTATTTGGTTATATTATGGAAATTAAACTGGAAAATAATTTATTAATTAATAAATTAATTTTTTTTCAAGTTTATATAATATATATAAAATATTTAATATAATATTTAACCACTTACGATAAAAAGAATGAAATCTAAAAAGTATAATGATGAATTTTTTTTATTATATCCTATATTCATATATAGCTTATTTTATAAAATATAACTATATATGTCATATAATATTATAGAGATATAACCTTGTGAAATTTGTCATGAATAAAACCTATTAATATATTTTTTTTAATTTTAAAAGCTTAAAATATGTTTTTTTTTCATATGAATAAAATTTTCACTATTCTATTTGTTATTACTAAAGCACTAGGAAATAAAAAAAAATGAAAAAACAAGGAAAATGAAATACCAATAAGAAAAAGGCTAAAGAAAAATAGAAAAAATAAAAGAAACAAAGCAGTCATTGTAATAATAAAAAAGGGATGAAAACTGAATCTCATACGCACAATAGGGGGCAAAATAGAGTTCTTTCTATTAATAAAATATAAAAATAAAATAAAGCATGTGTTTTGGAAAGTGTAGATTTATTTGGATAGGGTATCTGGATGAGGTGCATGTGGTCCTGTGATTGGTCACAAGAGAAGGAGACAACACACGTGTTATTTTGGTAAGCAAAGGAAAGTGTTTTTTTATAATAGGAAAAGGAAAGTGTTTTCCTTAGGAAAAGAAAAGTGTTTTCCTGCCACAAAGCATTCATTTTTTCATTCACTGGAATTAACTTTTCATTGATTAGCTTTCCAGACGGTTACCAAACATGGAAAACTAAGAAAAATAGTTTTCAGGAAAATAAATTTTTCGAAACAAACAAGGCATAAGAGAATATTTTTTATTTGTAAATTGTTGATGAATTTGACAGATAAAAATATTCTCTCGGTATTTATTGAGGGAATTATAACGAAAAAAATAATTAAAACAAAGTAAAAAAGATAATGACGTGTTATTTTTACCAACAGAATTACTAACGAAATTTATTCTGTCGGTACAATCGTTTGATAAATTCATTGGTAAACTGTGAACATTGTTCATCATATTAATTACAAAGGGAATCACCAATGAAATATTTCGTCGGTATTTTCCAGAGAGCTCTGGAACTGTTTATTTTTCAATTGCACTGTTAATTACTGTTCTTTACAAAAAAATCACCGTATTTTCCAGAGAGCTCTGGAACTGTTTATTTTTCAATTGCACTGTTAATTACTGTTCTTTACAAAAAAATCACCGACGGATTAAAAAGTCGTCGATATTATTTGGTGGTTTTCTGAAAAATCTCGATTAAATTAAAATTTTAAATTAAATATTACAAATGAAATCACCGACAGATTGAAAAGTTGTTAGTGATATTTGACGATTTCTAAAATTTTTTTATTAAATTAAAAATTTAAATTAAATATTACAGACGGTATCACCGTTGAAATAATTAAAAATATTAATATTTAATTATCCATCAATAAAACCGTCGATAAAACGCCCCAATAAAAAGCCTAAAATCCATATTTTCACAACAGACGGGGCTCAGTTCTTCTTCTTCTTCTTCCCCATATGTAAAAAGCATCAATATCCATTTCTTTCTCTTCTCTTCTCACCTCAACTTCTTTTCTTTTTTTCCATAATCAGGTATGTATTCTTCTCCTTCTTTTTTCTTCTTAGTTTTTTTTTTTTAATTAATATACTTTACAAATTTTTTTTCTTTTCTTATCTTCACTTGCAACCACATTAAGGTAATATTTTTTTTTTGTGTATTTTTTTCACTATATTTGTTTTTTTATTTTTAATTGTTTTTGTCCTTAATAATTGTATGAATATTGTTGTAGGATTTTTTTTCATATGATTTTCTTCTTTTTTTTCCCCTACCGTTTTGAGTATTATAGAGTGTTGATTTATATTATTTATATTATTTTATGGTTTTGTAAAATAGATTTTTTAAAAATATTTTTAAATAATTACCAACAAAATTACATACAGTATTTTTTTCAAGGGAAACACCAACGGAAAGAAGCGAATAATTTTTTTGCGCGCCTTTTCTGCCAATAAATTCATCAATAATAATATTTTTTATTAACAATAGATAAAAAAATTACTAACTAAAGATTCACCAAAAAAGCATTCTCGTCAATGATTTTGTTAATAAATTAATTACCAACAAAATAATAATATAAATACTGATAAAAAATTCCATCAGCAAATCTAAAAATTGTTGTAGTGGTTGATCTCGTTACAAGAAAACAAATTTAAAGATACCCTAATTGATGCCCAAAACACACACTTAATAAGCTGATTCGTGCCCAAAACTATATAATTTTAGGAATATTTAACTTATAAAATCAAATCAAAAGCTTGAAAAATAATAAAATTAGGCTTGATTCGTGCCAAAAAAATCAATAAACTCACAATTTTCTGAGTTTAATAGAATTATAAATACTCCTCTTGTTAACTTATTTTTCTTCCAAATAATATTAATAATAAAAAAAACCCTAGCTGAGGTATGTCTTTTTGTCTATTATCATCTGCTTCATTAGATGCATATCCTTGTCATCTGTTCTCTTGATGAGACATTCAGCAAGTCTCTTTAATTATTAATTTCACCTCTACTTCCTTAGCTGCAAGTTTGCCCAAAAACCACGGCAAGACCTTTGAATGTCAACTCAGCTACAGCACTTGATGACGATGATCCCTGGGCTACCATTGCTGCTCCTCCGCCTACTACTAGGGCCAACCCGCTGGTAGCTGGTAGAGGCCGAGGTAAACCTGCTGCTCCAAAATTAGGTGCACAAAGGATAAACCGGACGTTCTCATCCGGGATGTAATTCAGGGACAGAGAACTCGGAGAAGCAAGGATGACAAATGAAGTTCTGTAAAAAGATTCTTATGGCGACTGGTTTTGACATTAGAATAGAACAGATCCTGTTGACGTGAGTTATATCTTCTGCTGCTCTAGGCCACAATATTTGATTTGTAACTAGCTTTGTTACCCGCGCGATGCCGCTAGTGTCTTTTTTGTATAAAAAATATTTTAAAAAATGAAAATTAAAAAAATTTAGATTTTTTTTGCAAAGTTATATCCAAGAATCTTGGGTTTGACTGCAACGTTTGACTTAAAAGTAATATTTATAATATTAATAATAAAATTAAACTTGTATGACCCAAGTTTAAGTGAGCCTGACTGTAACACCAGATCTAAGAATATTGGATGTGGGTTTGGCTATAAGGTCGTGTCATAAAAGTGTGATAATTAAATAGAGTAATTAAAAAAAAACAAATAAAAAAAATCAACAGAAAGGAAAAAACTAATGAAGAAAAAGAAAAAAAAATTGAATTAATTGGGTTAACCCTTTAAACCAGGTTACCCCGTAAAACCTGGCATTTGCGTCATGAAAGTTTGATAACTAAATAGAAAAAAAATGATGGGTTTACCCAGAATTAACCGGGTTAACCTATCAAACCAAGTTAACTCGTTAAGCCCAGGATACGTGTCATGAAAATCTAATAATTAAATAGAAATAAAATTAACTTTAACAAACTAAACTAAATGAAAAAAATAACTCGTCAAATCAGGTTAACCTATCAAACCCGAGATTCGTATCATGAAAATATGATAACTAAATAAAAAAAAAATTAACATTAACAAAATAAATCAAACAAAAAAAATTCATTAAAAAAATTAAAAAGAAAAAACAAAAGAAAAAAAACAGTCATATAATATAATACAATATAATAATAATTATAATGAAAAAACGTGGGGAAAGCTAAGCTAAAGCTAAATTTTCAACCAACTCAATATTAAAAAAACTAAATTTAACAAAGATAATTTAAAAAATAAACATGTGGGGGAAACACTGCAGCGAAACAAAAATCATGCAAGGGAAACACTGTAGTAATCCATAGTATTTTTTTTTTCTTTTTGAAAAAAGCTACAAAGTTAAGTTTTCAACCATCTTAATATAGAAAAAAAACCGAGATCCGTGTAATAAAAGTATGATAACTAAATTAAAATTTTTTCACATTAACAAACTAAATTAAACAAAAACAAATTCATTAAAAGAAAAAAAACACAAAGAAAAAAGCAAAACAAAAAAAACCCATAGGCAAAACGAAAAAAAAAAAAAGAAAAAAAAAGTCAAGTGTTTCACTGTGTGCACAGCGACACATTATATGTAAAAAAAATAGAAAGAAACAAAAGAGAGGAAAAAAAAAAACTGCTACAGTGAAAAACCCACGTGTTAAAAAAAACATGTAAAAAAAAACAAAAACAAAAAAAAAAAGAAAAAAAAAGGAAAAAAAATAATAAACATGTGGGGGAAACACTGCAGCCAAACAAAAAATCATGCAAGGGAAACACTGTAGTAATCCATAATATTTTTTTTTTCTTTTTAAAAAAAAGTTACAAAGTTAAGTTCTCAATCAACTTAATATAGAAAAAAAACTGAGATTCGTGTAATAAAAGTATGATAAATAAATTAAATTTTTTTTTAAACATTAACAAACTAAATTAAACAAAAACAAAATTCATTAAAAGAAAAAGACACAAAGAAAAAAGCAAAAAAAAAAAAAAAAACCCACAGGCAAAACGACAAAAAAAAGAAGAAAAAAAAAATCAAGTGTTTCATTGTGTGCACAACGATACATTATATGTAAAAAAACAGAAGAAACAAAAGCGAGGGAAAAAAAAAAGCTGCTACAATGAAAAACTCACTCGTTAAAAAAAAACAAAAACAGAAAAAAAAGAAAAAAAAAGGAAAAACTGCTACAGAAAAACAAAACCAAAAATAAAAAAAAAGCAACAGAAAAAAAATGAAAAAAAAAACTGCAAAAAAAAAAAAACTGAAAAAAAAAACTATCACACAAAAAAAAAAACACTTTGGTTACAGTGAATTTCCTACACGTTTTAGTATAATACTTAATATCATTCTTTTCTGCATCATATTCTTTCTATTTCGTTTCTCCTTTTCATATAACTGTTACCTGCTAGAATAATTTGCAATTTATGTTATGCAGCTGGTAAACTAGTTTCTGCCACAGCTTCTTTTCGTTCATAGCATGTTTATTTTTATATTTTAAAAATATTTTTGAAAAAAATATTATTATTTATTATTTATTTTAAATTTAAATTTAAATTTATATTTCTCGTTATTTTCAGATTATTTTAATATATTGATTTAAAAATTAAAAATTAAAAAATAAATAAAATATTATTTTAATATATTTTCTTGTAAAAAACAATTTAAAAAACAACTATTATCCCACTCCTAAATAATTATTTATCAACATCACAAGGCTTGTATGGTTAGTTAATGAGTTTTTTATATATATATAATTAGTTAAATTTTATTACAATTCAATTTTACTATACAAATTTATATTATAAAAAAATGTATTTTTGATAATATTGACGGAGATGTATACCACCCTAATACACGGTAAAAAGAATAGAAAGGCAAATAAGATCCTCCCATTGACTCTCTAGGCTCCAATAGTCAAAGCAAATTGGACCCTCCACCATTATTATCGTTGATGTTAAGCTTGCAAGAGGCGTTCCTGGAAACTGCCAGAATTGAAACCATACAAAAAAAAAAGAATGCATTGAAAAGTCTTCAAGTCAAGCGAAAATCACATCCAAATACATTCATTGACTGCATGCTTTAAAGTACGATACCACGCAAAAGAGAGCAACTTCATCCATGCAAACATTTAAAATGTGGACTTTCCACCAACGTCATAATAGTCTTTCACAAATTTTTACCTCTGGATTGATCCTTCAAGTCTCTCTACTGTTTAGTATTAGTTTAAAAACAACCTGATTAAATAATAAAAAATAAATTTAAAAAATAAAATTGATATTAAAAAACCACCCAAGTCAACACTTTATTAATGTTAATTTAAAATTAAATTGTGTGGTAGTTGCCTTAATATGATTCAGTTGACTTAGTTGGTCAAAAGATAACTTTACTGACAATAAATCAAATTGAGAATAAGATTAATAAAAAAAAGGAAAAAAATTAACAAAAAAACCTCTAGATTCAATTTATTGCCTAACCTAATTTTAAAATTAAATTATGTGAACTAATATCTTGATATAATATAGTCAACTTGAATAGTTTAAAAACAACTCCAAAGGCTGTTAAAAAAGCAGGATAAAATTGAGAAAAAAAAATTAAAAACAAAAATGGAGAATGAAAAGGAGAGAGAGGCTCAATTAAAAAAAAAAAAGAAGGAAGCTTTTTGTTTATGTACCTTCACTTTATATACGAGTCTAAAAATCATTTTTTTTAGATTTTAAAGTGAAGACCAAAAAGCCCAATCCAAGCTCATTTGTATTTTTTTTTCAATAGTAAACATAAGGATAAATTTACTATTTTTAAGTTCATAAAAGTTGTTTTTTTTTTTTTTTTTTACCGGATATCAAAACTTATGCATTATGAGTTTTGATTTTTGAGATCTATGAAAGTGAAATTTACTAAAATGTGTCGGTGATTGGAATAGAATCTCATTGATTTAGAATTAGAAAAAAATCTTCGGTGTAATAAGTTTGACTTTAATAACTTCAATTTACTTTACTATTATTATGTAAAGTAAGAGAGCTACTTTTATTATATAGTCCAAGGCTTACCATATTTTTCGCCGGGGGGGTTTAAAAAGATCTTGAGAGTAACAATTCCTTCCTCGTTATATTGCAAATCATTGGTACTTGAATTTAATAAGAAGAAAATTATTGAATATAAAACTCTTAGACCAAACTTATAGGGATTAAAGTGAACTTTACAGTTTTAGGTCCAATTGAATTTGCTTTATAGGGATTAAAGTGAACTTTACAGTTTTAGGTCCAATTGAATTTGCTTTATAGGGATTTAAAGTGAACTTTACAGTTTTACATGGTAAATGACCATTGTGGTTGATACAGGTATTTCTTGAGTTTTGTTAATGGGTTGTTTTTTTTTTTAAAATATGTTTTATTTAGAATTAAATATATTAAAATAATATATATATATTTTTTAAAATTTATTTTTACATCAATATATCAAAATGATTCAAAATTATTTTAAACTAATTTATTTTTCAAATTTTAACATAAAAAAACACAGATTGAAAATCCAATATAAAAAAACCTTAAACATTTCTGTCAACTGAGAAAAGACCTGGTGATGCAGTCTTTTTTTTTTTTTTAAAATAAAGTACAATTAAAGTATTTGAATGTTTTGAATTTCTTGGCTAAACACGCGTTTTTTGTATATATATTATTATTTAAATTAACATTTGAGCAAGAATTAATCACGCGTTATTACAAGTGTAGTGACTGAATACAAGGATTCAGAGGAAGTTAATTTTGTTATTTGGCTTAATTAATATCATCCTTAACCTTTAATTTTCGAGTGCTATTTGTGCTTAAACTTCGTATTGTTTAGTTATGTGACAGAGTTAGTACGAAAATAAAGCTATGAATAAAACACTAGATTTAATACAAATAATTTTCTTTCATTGACTCCCTAGTCTCCAGGAGCCCAAATCAATGCGTTTAAATGTCATCTACGCAAGGTGTTCATGTCCCCCCACCTCCATAATTATCAAAGATGTTAAAGACAGACGAAGATGTATACCACCCTCATACACGGTAAAAAGAATAGAAAGATAACCATCTAGGTGGTGGTCCAATGGTAAGAACTTGAAACCAAGAGATTTGCTCCCTTTGTGGTCTTAGATTTGAGCCCTGTGGTTGTTTATATGATGACTACTGGAGGCTTACATGATTGTTAATTTCAGGGTCCGTGAAATTAGTCGAGGTGCGCGCAAACTGGCCCGAATACCCACGTTAAACTAAAAAAAAGAAAGAATAGAAAGACAAATAGGATCCTCCCATGACTCTCGAGGCTTCAATGTAAAACAATAAAGATAACAGAAAGATAACAATAAGAAATAGAGAAGTACACTAGAAGATGAGAACAAAATGAAATGATGTTATTGAGCTGGACTGATATGCTTTATATAGGCAAATCAGTTATGTACAAATAGAAACTAACAATTGCTTCCATTATTCTAGCCACAGAATACTAACAACTTCCTGTAATTAGCAAAGCAATAATTGAAACTAACGAATTGCAAAAGAATAGGACAACTTTGCTGACTTGGTCAGTTTATTTTAACAAGTCTGGTGTTGATATTTTAACATCCCCTCTCAACACCAGCATCTTCTCTGTTAATCATCCCGAGCTGTCGACAGAAATCTTCAGACTTATTACTGCTCAAGCTTTTTGTAAACAAATCTGCAACTTGATCCTTTGTGTTAACATGCTTGAGCTCAATTTCTTCTTGTAAGACCTTCTCCCTGATAAAGTGATAGTGCATTTCTACGTGCTTGGTCCTTGCATGGAAGACTGGATTTTCAGCCAAACATATGGCTGATTGATTGTCACAGTATAGTGTGACTGCTGCTTTTGTTGACTGCCGTAAATCTTTTAGCAACCGTATGAGCCAAGTACTCTCTTGTGCTGCCATTGTTGTGGCTCGATATTCTGCTTCCGTTGTTGATAAAGACACCGTTGGTTGTCTCTTGCTGCACCAAGCAACTGCTCCCCTTCCAAGCATAAAAACGTAGCCAGTAGTTGAACGTCGAGTGTCATGATCACCCGCATAATCAGCATCACAAAATCCAACAAGTCTGCAATCTCCATTTTTCTTGTACAGAATGCCTTCATTGAGTGTCCCCTTCACATATCTTAATACTCGACGAACTGCTTCCAAATGTGGCTTCTTTGGATTTTGCATGTATCGACTCAACACACCAACTGCGTGGGAAATATCTGGTCTGCTTAAAGTTAAGTAGATCAGGCTACCTACCAATTGCCGATACATTGTTGCATCTTCTAAATCCTTTCCTTCGAGAGCACAAACCTTTGCATTTAGTTCCATCGGAGTTGAAACTGGTTTACAACTAGACATTCCAAACTTTGTCAAGAGCTCCCTACAATATTTCTTCTGATGAAGAACCAGCCCTTCATGAATATAATCAACCTCTAGGCCAAGAAAATGCTTGAGCTGGCCGAGTTCTTTCATTTGGAACCGTATGGACAAATTCTCTTTTGTTAAGAGAATTTCTTCTTCATAATCTCCTGTTACAATTAAATCATCCATATACACTAACACAATAGCTATTTTTATGCTCAGGAACTTGACAAACACACTACAATCAGCAGATGTTTCTAAATAGCTGCTATATGTTAGGAATTCAACAATTTTTCCATACCAGGCTCTTGGAGCTTGTTTAAGGCCATATAGCGCCTTTCGTAGCTTGCAAACATATTCTGGATGATCTTGATTCTTGAATCCCATTGGTTGAGACATGTAAATTTCCCGATCCAGCTCTCCATGTTAGAAGGCGTTCTTTACATCCATTTGCCACAGGTTCCAGCTTTTGTTTGTTGCAAGTGCAAGTAGAACCCTCACCGTTGTAATCTTTGCAACTGGACTGAATGTTTCGTCGTAGTCTAGGCCATACTGCTGAGAAAACCCGCGAGCAACCAAGCGTGCCTTGTATCTTTCAATTAATCCATCTGTGCGACGTTTAATTTTATAAACCCATTTGCATGAAATAGGCTTCACACCTGTCGACTTTGGTATAAGCACCCATGTCTGATTTTGTTCCAATGCAGCAAATTCCTCTTCCATGGCTTTATTCCATTCCACGTGACTTTGTGCATCTTCAAATGTCTCAGGTTCTGCTGCAATTTCTTCTTCTGTTATTGCAGCATTAGCATATTTAGGATTTGGCCTTCTAGTTCTTGTTGACCGTCGAGGTTCAGTTGATCTGCTATGCTCTCATTCTTCTTCACTTGGACGATCATACACACCTGTTTGCCAAGGATGTCTGCTGCTCTCTTCTTCTTCTTCACTTGTTTGACCTTTGTCCTGAACTGAAACTTCTCCCTCGCCTGATTCCAGTTGAAAATGGATAGGGTGCAAGGAGTCTGAAACTGGTTTTGTTTCTTTTTCTGCTGGCCACCATGAATAAGCTTCATCAAACACCACATTTCGTGATGTATAACACTTCCCAGTCAGAGCATCACAACATTTCCAGCCTTTTCTTTGACTGTCATAACCCACACAAATACACTTTACAGCTTTCTTATCAATTTTGCTCCGTAAGTGATCATAAATAAACACATAGCACACACGCCCAAAAACACGAAAGTAGCTGACCACAGGTTTCATGTTCCATAATTTTTCAAAGGGTGAAAGAAAACATAACCGCTGTTGTGGAAGCCTGTTGATCACATACGCAGCAGTCTTCATGGCCTCTGCCCAGAAACATCTAGGGACATTTTTTGCGTGAAGCATGCATCGAAAAATTTCTGTGAGGTGCCTGTTCTTCCTTTCTGCGATGCCATTCTGTTGTGGGGTGTTGGCACATGTGAATTGATGACTTATTCGACGACTCTGTAGGAACTTGAAAAATTCATCTGACGTATATTCTCCCCCATTATTCGTGCGTAGAGACTGAATATGTTCACCAGTTTTTGCTTCTGCTGCACTCTTGAATTCTTTGAATTTTGAGAATGTTTTAGATTTCTCCTTTTGAAAATATACCCATACATATCGTGAAAAGTCATTAATAAAGGTCACCATGTACCTCATTCCACTGAGGGATGCTTGTTTCACCGGGCCAAACACATCAGAATGAACCAATTCTAATGGTTTCTTGGCTTTGAATTTTGACTATTCATACGGCAATTGGTGTGCCTTTCCATACTGACATCCTTCCAATACCACATCTGTTTTTACTTCAAGTTGAGGAAGACCTTCCACCATTGATTTCTTCATCATCACAACCAGCTTGGAATAGCTGACATGACTCAATCGTGAGTGCCATAAATCTGGTGTTTCATTCTTCCTGGTCTTATCTATGTATGCAGTTTCTGCTGACATTACATAGACTGATTCTCGCCTTTGACCTGTCATTAGTGGCTCCTCTGTAACCTCAAGATTGTGATAAACTCTCACATCTTGTGGTCCAAATAAAACATAATGCCCAGCTGATGTTAGCTGTGACACTGAGAGAAGATTTTTCTTCATACCTGGAACATGGTAAACCTTCTGCAGTGCCACTTTATTGTCACTGTGATGGTTAGAAACCATTGAATTACCAACGTGAGCTATTGGTAACTTTGAATTGTTGTCTGTTATTACCACATGATTTCCCTTGTATTTTGTCAAATTCTGCAGCCTCTCCTTATCTCCAGTCATGTGATTTGAGCAGCCGGAGTCTACAATCTAGTCATTTTCATAATCAATTTGATCAGACATATTTGTTGTGAAGGCTTGTTCATCATCTTCTCCTGCTATAGATATTGTCTGAATATCCCATTCGACTTCAATTCTGGTATTAACAACATCACACAAAATAGTTGTTGCAGTAAGAGCCAGTTCATTGTCTTCTTCCTCTGTGACAAGTAGTGCCTCTGCATCCCATTCATCTTCAACTTTAGAGGTAGCAACATTACTCTCCATGTATTTTTTCTGCAAATTGCAGACTCTGGCCATATGACCTCTCTTCCCGCAATTGTAACTTTTTCCTTCAAATTTCTTGTTGTTGCTTTGATTTTTCCAGCCTCCCATGAATGGTTGCCTTCTGCACCTTGATTTTTCCAGCCTCCTATTACATGGTTGCCTCCTGCACCTTGATGACTTTTGATCTTGTCACTGTACTTTTTCACTCCACCATTTCCATATTGCTTAAAGTTCCTGCTGCCTTTGTTGACGTAGAGTGCTTCCTCTTCACCCTTGGTTGAAGCTCCTCCCATTTGCTTAGCTAAGGCTTCTTGTCCAGCAAGCAAATTCTCAAACTCAACAAGTGATGGTTGATTTTGCCATCCTTGTACTGCAGCAACAAAGCTTCTGAATTCTGGACGTAAACCATGAATGATTGATCTTTTCATCCTGGTTTCACCAATTGGAGCTTCTGTATCCAATTCAGAAATCTCTCTGCATAAAGTCTTCACCTTATGAAAGAACTGGGCAACAGGGAGCTCACGTTGAGCTACTGACAGTAGTTCACTCTCCAATAGTTGAAGTTTTGTGTCATTCTTCTTGGAGAATAGCTTGGCAAATGTATTCCAAGCTTCATGAGGAATTTTGGCATCTCGAATATGTTCCAGCACATCTTCTTCTATTGTAGTTTTCAAAGCAAACATTGCTTTGCCTGCCTCTATCTTCCATTTTCGTAGAGTACCGCTTGCATCTTCAACCTCTGGTTGTGTAATTTCACAACCACTCACAACTTCCCACAAATCTTGGTCCTGCATGTAAGACATCATGCATGTTGACCAAGTTTTGTAGTTCTGATTGTTGAGCTTTTTAATCCCTCCAATGACTTGAAGATCACCCATCTCACTCTCTCTTTTCCTCACGTGTTTAACTCTCAATACTCTCTCTTTTCCTTACGTGTTTAACTCTAAGAAAACAAAAACAAAGATCTCTCTTAAACAAGACTCTGATACCAATTATAAAACAATAAAGATAACAATAAGAAATAGAGAAGTATACTAGAAGATGAGAACGAAATGAGATGATGTTATTGAGCTAGACTGATATGCTTTATATAGATAAATCAGTTACGTACAAATAGAAACTAACAGTTGCTTCCATTATTCTAGCCACAGAATACTAACAACTTCCTATAATTAGTAAAGCAATAATTGAAACTAACGAACTGCAAAAGAATAGGACAACTTTGCTAACTTGGTCAGTTTATTTTAACAAGTCTGGTGTTGATATTTTAACATCCAATAGTCAAAGCAAATAGGACCCTCCACCATTATTATCGTGGATGTTACTTGCAAGAGGCTTGATGAAATGATTTTGGAATTTGATTTTGACATCATTTTAAATTGAAGTGATAGGATAATGTGTTAATTTTAAAATTATTTTTTTATACTATTTTAAAAAACTCATTATAAATTAAAAGTTTATTATAAACACATTAAATCAAAATCTATAAAAAAAATAGCTCAACTAAGATTTTATTAATTTAAATTTGATTTATTTGATTATAACAAATGTAAAAGGTTCAATTCATTTTAAAATTTATATATAAAAAATTTATTTTAATTATTTAATCCATACCAACTAATTAAAAGAGATATTTATAGTGGTTGTAGTTTAAAATATTTTTTTCTTCAAAAATATATTTAAAATAATATTTTTTATTTTTTAAAAAATTATTTTTGATATGAATATATTAAAATATTTTTTAAAAAATAATTTTAAATTTTTAAAAAACACCATGTTCGTAGAAACTGCCAGAATTGAAACCATACTGGCCTCAATTTTTCTCGGCCCAAAAAAGTATGCATTGAAAAGTCTTCAAGTCAAGCGAAAATCACAGCCAAATAGAATCTTTTACTGCATGTTTTAAAGTACGGTACCACGCAAAAGAGAGAAACTTCATCCATGCAAACAATCCACTTGACAATGAAAATTCCTCTCTTTACTTTGTTTTTCTTCATGCCCCTTCTAACGATGCTCTCCTGCATCAACACAGGTCTGGTTTCTGGCCAGTGCCGGAAAGATCAGCAATCCTTGTTGCTCCAATTAAAGAACACTCTCGTGTTTGATCAATCTTTATCTGGAGCTTCCGCTAGCTCTATTCTGGATAATTTCTCGAGTTCACCAATGGACTGTGGTAATGTTCCCGAAAAATTTGTGCTACTGAGCATGAGGGTCCGAAGAGAGAGATTCTGATGCAACTCCGGGAAAGAACCCTGAAGGAAATCGTTGGATGATAAGTCAAGGATCTCTAGTGTTGGTACCTGGAATATAGCTTGTGGAAATATACCGTTCAACTGGCAAGAGCTGAGCTGCAAGGCAGTCAATTTCGAGTAATTTGCAAGGAATTCTGGAACTGGAGCAGACAAATTATTACCGCTGAAACGAATTATTGAAAGAGACTGAAGCTTTGCAAGGGAAGCATCAAGAGGGCCTGAGAGATAGCAGTTGGACATGCTCAGCACTTTTAGATTAGGCAGTGAAGATGATAAGGCCTTGCACCAGTCATTGCCGTGTGCTGATATATTAACACCGTCAAGAAGGAGCTCTGTTAGGTGTGTGAGATTTTGAACCAATGTTGCAAAATTAGGCTTCTCGAGTTTCAGTGCAGGACCTCCAGGGAAGGAAAGGGCAGACAAATCAAGACTGACCAACTTTGTCAGCTTTGAGAAATCATTTGGAATCTGACCTGTAAAGCCAGCACTGGACAAATTCAGTGAAATCAAATCCGTGAGGTTGGCAAACCCGACTGGCAGAGCTGTGCTGAAGCTGTTGAAAGACAAGTTTAGACTCTGAAGGGTCATGTTCATGTCTGTTTCATTCCCTATACCAAAACCAGATTAATAACAAGCTTTTCCATCTTCAGTTATATGGGTGTCTTCTAATTGTTTGCAAATGAAAATTCCTCTCTTTACATGGCTTTTCTTGATACCCTTTTTGACAATATTCTTTGGTGTCAATGTGTTTTTGGTTTCTGGCCAGTGCCGGAAAGATCAGCAATCCTTGTTGCTCCAATTAAAGAACACTCTCGTGTTTGATCAATCTTTATCTGCAAAACTAGTGAAGTGGAATTCAACCTCAGATTGCTGCGAGTGGCCAGGCATAACTTGTGATGAGGGTAGTGGTCGTGTTATCAGCCTGGACTTGAGCTTCGAATCAATCACTGGTGGACTTGACGATTCAAGCGGGCTTTTCAGTCTTCAATTTCTTCAGAGTCTAAACTTGTCTTTCAACAGCTTCGACACAGCTCTGCCAGTCGGGTTTGCCAACCTCAAGGATTTGATTTCACTGAATTTGTCCAGTGCTGGCTTTACAGGCCAGATTCCAAATGATTTCTCAAAGCTGACAAAGTTGGTCAGTCTTGATTTGTCTGCCCTTTCCTTCCCTGGAGGTCCTGCACTGAAACTCGAGAAGCCTAATTTTGCAACATTGGTTCAAAATCTCACACACCTAACAGAGCTCCTTCTTGACGGTGTTAATATATCAGCACACGGCAATGACTGGTGCAAGGCCTTATCATCTTCACTGCCTAATCTAAAAGTGCTGAGCATGTCCAACTGCTATCTCTCAGGCCCTCTTGATGCTTCCCTTGCAAAGCTTCAGTCTCTTTCAATAATTCGTTTCAGCGGTAATAATTTGTCTGCTCCAGTTCCAGAATTCCTTGCAAATTACTCGAAAAGTTCTTGACTTGTCCAACAACAGTTTGAATGGAACAATACCATCATGTTTAATTGAGAGGATTAAGACTCTTCGTGTTCTAAATTTAAGGAGAAACAACTTCGATGGCATTATTCCTGATAAATTTCCAAGAAGCTGTGAATTGAAGACTCTGGATCTGAGTGGAAACAACTTGCAAGGGCAGGTTCCAAAATCTCTGGCAAATTGCACTGTGTTAGAGGTCTTAGACCTTGGGAACAATCAAATCAATGACAGCTTCCCGTGTCTTCTTAAGAAGATATCGAGTTTTCGTGTCCTTGTTCTGCGAAACAACATGTTCTCCGGGCTTATTGGATGTCCACAAATCAAAGGCACTTGGCCAAGGCTTCAGATTGTCGACCTAGCTTTCAACCATTTCAGAGGAAATCTACCAAACATTTGCTTGAAAACGTGGGAAGGAATGATGGAAGGTGGAAACAGAAACCTTGAGCACATAAGATATGATCCCCTGAAGCTGACGAATGGACTGTATTATCAAGATTCAGTAACAGTCACATTTAAGGGTCTCGAGTTGGAGCTGGTGAAGATATTAACTGTCTTTACCTCTGCTGACTTTTCAAGCAACAACTTTGAAGGGCCAATACCAGATGTCATAGGACAATTAGCTGGACTCCATGTTTTCAACTTGTCTCACAATGCTCTCACTGGCCAAATTCCATCATCTTTAGGCAACCTGTCACAGCTCGAGTCCTTAGACCTCTCATATAACCAATTGTCTGGACAAATCCCACAGCAGCTAGCAAGCATGACATTCCTTTCGGTCCTGAATCTCTCATACAACAGGCTAGTGGGACAGATCCCAACAGGTCCTCAAATCCAGACGTTCTCATCTGATTCCTTTGAAGGTAACCCAGGATTATGCGGGCCTCCATTAAATTTATCGTGCAACCATACCTTCGTATCAAATTCTGATAAAGAGATTGACTGGGTCTTCTTAAGTGCTGGATTGGGATATATCTTCGGGTTGGGCATTATTGTTCTACCTCTTATGTTTTGCAAGAGATGGAGTACATGGTACTACACACATGTTAATCGTGTAATTTTCAGAATCTTCCCTCAACTAGAAAAAAGAAGCAAGAATCTTGGCAGAAGAGCTCAAAGAAATAGAAGAAGGCAGTAACATTGGTGAAGAAAATCAATGAGCATTTGCGATTAATATTTCCTATGGCTTCTTTTTTATATCCTGCTATATGTTTTGTTCTGTTTCCAGTTTGTTGACAATTGCAATAAGAAGTTTAGTTACAAATTTAGTTTTTATTCTCTTTGACCACCAATTGTAGGTCATCAATTATTCGTCCAAGGGACCTCGCAGTTATTGGATAAATGCGACAGTTTCTTTTGTTTGCTTCGTTTTTGTGACTCTGTAATAATATGCTGTAGCCTGGGCCTGCTTTGAAATACAAAATCCTATGGTTATGGACATTGTAATTTTTAGTAATTTTTAATATTTTGCATTGTGATCTACATGCAAATGTTTTTTTAATATTAAACAAATCGATTTCCCTCCACAGCAACAGCAATAAAAATTACTCTTATTTTCAAGAATATAATTTTATTTTAAATTACATATGGCAAAATTTCTCAAGAATAAATTATACTTGCATGCTTATCATATAAAAAAAAATCACAACAAATAATCTATTTATTTTATTTTTAGATTTAATAACTTTTTTTTTTTTGAAAAGTAGGATCATGTTCGGTTAGGAGGTGCGTGAATTTATTTAAAGATTATTATAGAGTTGAAGAAAGAAAAAAGGCTTGTTGACTGGTGCTTGTGTGAAGACAGTGCAAGAAGACCCATCATAACTAAAGTCTCCCTTTTTTCTTAAAATTTTATGATCATGATTTTGTTCAAGAGCACAAAATTTCTACAGATTTAAAGCCTATCATCGACTAGTCTTTCACAAATTTTCACCTCCGGATTGAGCCTTCTAGTCTCTCTACTGTCTATTATTCGTGCTCTCTTCATCATTCTGGCTTCCATCCTTTTTAGTTTCAAACTAGTTTACAGGCACGTCCTATGCTATGGTAGAATTAATTTTTTTTAAAAAAAAATATAACAAAAATATATTTATATCATTTGAGAATTAAATGATTTACTACTAAACACGATTTAGTGGGTCAACCATGAAATCTCCTGACTCGACTTTATACCTAGTTTGTTTTTAAAATTAAATCGAGTGGAAGTGCTTCAATATGATCTAATTCACTTTGTTAGTTCAAAGACAACCTGAATGAATAATAATAAAATAAAAATATATGAGGAAGAAATTAAAAAAAAATTAACATTAAAAAACCTCTCAACCCAACTTTTGTCGATGTTAGTTTAAAATTAAACTATATAGAAGTTACTTTCCCTAATGTGATCCAGTTGACTTGGTTGATTCAAAGGTAAGTTTGCTAACCAGTAAATAAAATTAAGAATGAAATTGAAAAAAAATAGGATGAAATTAACATAAAACTTCTTAGATTCAATTTCTTGTCTAGTTCGAATTTAAAATTATTTGATATAATCTTTGACTTGGATAGTTTAAAAGCAACTCAAAAGACTGTTAAAAAAGCATGAGGATAAAATTGAAACTGAAAAAAAAAGGGGGGTGAAAAGGAAAACTAAAAAAAATGAGGGATGAATTGAAAAGGAAAAAGAAAAAAAGAGAAGCTTTTTGTTCATGGACCTTCACTTAATATATATGAGTCTAAAAAACTTATTTTTTTTAGATTTCAAATTCAAGACCAAAAGACCCAATCCAAGCTCATTTGTATATTTTTTTTCCAATAGTAGACATAAAGATAAATTTTACTATCTTTAAGTTCATAAAGGTTTTTTTTTTTTTTTTTTGTGTGTGTTGCCGGATATCAAAACTTTATGCATTATGAGTTTTGATTTTTGAGATCTATGAAAGTGAAATTTACTAAAATGTGCCCGTGATTGGAATAGAATCTCATTGATTTAGAATTAAAAAAAAAAATCTTCAGTGTAACAAGTTTGACTTTAATAACTTCAATTTACTTTATTATTATTATGTAAAGTAAGAGAGCTACTTTTATTATATAGTCCAAGACTTACCATATTTTCGGGGGGGGAAATTGAAAAGATCTTGA
Organism: Populus alba; assembly: GCF_005239225.2. Lineage (NCBI taxonomy): Eukaryota > Viridiplantae > Streptophyta > Magnoliopsida > Malpighiales > Salicaceae > Populus > Populus alba. The sequence goes on along the minus strand of NC_133299.1, from coordinate 13,736,966 downwards.
GATACACAATAAAAGCAACAATTCCTTCCTCGTTATATTGCAAATCATTGGCACTTGAATTTAATAAAAAGAAAAATATTGAATATAAAACTCTTAGACCAAACTTATATGTGTAAATTTATTGAGAAAAAAAGAACATGTTATTTAGTGAACATTTTAAATTAAAAGCTGGGACATAAAAAATATATTTAATTAGTGTTTTTTTTGTTTTCATTAGCATCCCTGAACTAAAGTTAGTTTTGAACCAAAACGAGTCAATGGCTATTATCATTAATAGAAAGTTGGCAGTTCAAAAAAGGAACACATAAATGTCGGAGTAGATTCTTATGCTAAAAAAAACAAACAAGGGAAAGTGAATGTCGGAGTTGTTCGAAAACTTATCTATGGACTTAAATTACTCAAATAATCACATAAAAATTCAAAATCAACTTAAAATTAAAAACCATTCTCAAGCTCATATCTATAATTTCTTTAGATAAAAAAAAAAAAAAAGAGCTAAGTATAACTCTCCTTATCAAACAAAACTCATTAATACTAATATTAACTTTTTATTCATATCTAAATCATATCAGTCAATTTTTTTTTTATTATTGCTAGAATCCAGTAACTCCCTCTCTCTCTTTCTTTGAACTAAGAACTAAACATGAAGAAAATCAAGTTCTAGACTAAAATTAAAAATCTCAAAAAACAAAGGACTGGAAAGATAATGATTGAAAAGTTTTAATGATCAAATTTTTTTCAACAAAAACTTTATATAGGTGCCACCAAGTTTTGCTATCGTTTTTCACTTTGGTACCTTATTTTTTTAAATTTTTTTCCTTGCTCAACAAATAAGAGTTAATTGACCACAAGAAGACTGGATTGAGGAGGAAAAAAATGAAAAAAAAAATCACTATGAAAGTCCAGAAATATGATTCTGTATAATACAGCATGTTGAGAAACAATATTATCCCAACAAAGTGGGATGTGGATCGAATGATTTTGTGGATATGGATGGGGTTATGGTGTAGCTGGGCCTGCATTCTCTAGCTTTCTACTGGCTGTTAGGACATTATATTTCTCCAAATTCCGTGGCCCATAATTGCGTGACTGGGCAGCAACTATTTCAATTATTGCCTCGTTTCCAATTTCATTCTTGCCCGAGAACACAATATGCGCTCCAGCCGCATCTTCGTAACTTCAAATACCTTGGATTGGTTATAGTTTCTCCTAATGTTTATTATTGGTTTGTTATATTATATATATATATAGTAATATATATTATATATATATAAATAATATAATAATAATAATAATAATTAAATTAAAA